>NW_019154109.1:8594643-8634325 GCF_002288905.1 Enhydra lutris kenyoni | reverse complement strand
TTAAGGAATGAGGGGCACCTGGGTGGCATAGGCGGTTGAGTGTCTGACTTTTGATTTCAGCTCAGATCCTGATCTCAGGGTCGTGAGATTGAGCCCCACCTCGGGCTCCACTGTGAAGTCTGCTTGAGATTCTCTCTCCCTCTCCCCCTGCGCCTCCTGCTAGTGTGCACACTCTCTTTTCTCCCTCTCAAATAAGTAAATAAATCTTCAAGAAAAAAAAGAGAGAGAGTTTAAAGAATGATTAACTCAGGGATTAAGAGCCAAGACTTAGAAAATAGCACCTTTTGGGGGCCATGGGATAGAAAATAAACCATAAAAGAAAAAGGTGATTATCATCAGAGAGATAGGAGGATGAACAAGAAAGCCATGTGAGAAATAAATGTCAAAGAGTAGTTAATGTCTAAGCCAATGGGAACTGAGAAGAGACGCTGGAAAGGGGTCTCAGACATCTGGAAAGATGGGTAGCCAGCTTGACCTCCCATACCTGGGTTACAAACATTTTGGGCTAAATACCTTGAGAACCATGCCAATGTTCTTTCCTCCCAGGGTATAAGTGAGAGCCTCTCTATCAAGAGACCTGGGCAGAGCTGTGTTTCCCATAGCCTTGTTGTTTTCTCTTCTCCTCTGGGCCAACAGCCCAGAGAACAGAGCTATTTTGCTTGCCATGAAACTCATGCCCCCTTAACTCTTTAACTAACGATGGGACAGGTCAGAAAAATTATGGGCTGAAAAATTTAAGTCATTGCAAAACTGTAGGTTAATCATTATTTATGAGCAACAGCAACAACAGATGGAGGAGGTCTCCCAGTGTGCTCTAATCGACTTCCATCCAGCTCAAATGATAGGCTAGGAATGGTGGAAGTGAGAATGAGGAACTGTCTTTTGTTTTCTACGTTTACTGCTGTGGCCAGTTATCAAATGGTAATAACTGACATTTAATGGCATGAGATTTCCTAAGGGTCAGTCTCTTGATCAAATGTTCCCAAACCTGACTGATACTGGATCATATGGCAAGTAAAAGAGCTAATCTTAATATTCATAGGATCCTGGGCTTGTCTATCTTAAAGTAATTAAAGTAAATATAAATAAAAATATATATAAATAAATATATAAATATACAAATAATATAAATATATAAATATATAAATAAATTTAAAGATATATAAATAAATAAATATATTAAAGTAATAGCAAATGGACTTCACTAGGAGCATTAAGGATGAGGCTTGAGTTTCTATTAGTAGAATAATTTATGGAACCTATGGAATAATTTTTAATCTTAGTTCCATAAAACCTTTATTTTTAAAAAAAGATTTTATTTATTTATTTGAAAGAGAGAGAGAAAGAGTGAGAGAGAGCCTGAGAGGGGAGAAGGTCAGAGGACAGAGCAGGGAGCCCAACAAGGGACTCGATCCCACGACTCCGGGGTGACCAACCCGGATCACCGCCAGAGCCAAAGGCAATGGCCCAACCAACTAAGCCACCCAGACGCCTCAGTTCCATAAAACCTTTAAAGATCATGAGAAATCAATCTGGAGAAGGATTCAGGCAGGTGAAATCATGTGGAACAAAGAGCCTTCAAAGGATCCTTCTATAACAGAATGACTTTAAAATAAGATTTCGAACCGTCGAAGGAGTTTGAAAGCCTTGAAATTAGGTGTAGATTTTTGGGGGAGTTCATAAACTACATTTCCCAGGTGGCCTCGCGGCGAATTTCTGCACTCTTCTAGGTCTCTTCGCCGCGTGGTAACCTGGGAAACGTAGTGCTCCAAGCTGCCCGGCTCGTGACGCGTGCGGAGAACTGGGACCGCGCAGCCTGAGGCGGTCCAGGGTCTCGGGAATCCAAGCGTGAGCCGCTCTTTGCCCCGAATTTGGTTTGTGTCGGCCGGGGAAGACCCCATCACCTGACCCCGACTGTGAAATGACCTGGCCCCGGCTTCAGTCGCCCCAGGCACCACTCTGGGGAAGTCCCGGTGGGCGAGGCACCGCAGCGTCCGGTCCGGTTTCTCGGCAGCGGGGCGGGGTGGGGGAGACGGTGCAAACAGTCCCGGGGCTCGGAGCTCGGGCCCTGGGCCCCACCCAGGCTGAGGCCGCGCGGGGAGGAAGCGCGTAAAGACTGAGTGCGAAGTTTCCCTTTCTTTTTTCTCGTCAGAGCAGCTCCAACCGGCGGTGGGCTGCAATGCCGAACTTCAGTTTGTAGGGGAGCCGAAGGGGTTAAAACAGACGACTCCCTCCACACACACCTCCCCACCCACCCACCCCGCTGCCTCCTTCACGCGTCCGGCCCGCCAGCCATGGGCGGCAGAGATCACCTGTTCAAAGTGCTGGTGGTGGGGGACGCCGCGGTGGGCAAGACGTCGCTCGTGCAGCGGTACTCGCAGGACAGCTTCAGCAAACACTACAAGTCCACGGTGGGAGGTGAGACGTCGCCGCGGGGGCGGAGTGGACCCCCGCGGGTGAGGAGCCCGCCGGGGGCTCGGTGGCCTTGGGTCCTTACTCGGCTCAGGAAGTAGGTGTCCGGGAGCCTGGAGGGAGTACTTGCCGGTGTTCGATGTGCACGTTTCTCTTGGGTTTCCCCGATGAGGTTCACGCAGTCGGAGCTGACCGCCTGGAGAGGGACTGGGCGAAGGTGTGAAGAGGAGGAATGGGGTAGGGAGGTTGAGGAAATACGCAGTGGTTCGTTTCTCCGGGGCAGCGTGAACTCAGGTCTCCCGTAGCCTCCCGAGCGGTCACCCGCAAATCTCTGCGATCAGCCGAGGCCGCTGGGACCCCCTCGGGGAGGCCTAGTTCGGTGCCAGCTGGGGCCCTCGACCCAGATCTCACAGGAAGCTGATGAAGGAACAGGAAGGTGTCGTCTGGCCTTAAGGAGCCTCCCTTTGTTTGGGGGATGCCTGCGTGGGAGAGCCCCTGAGCCGCACTATCTCTGATGCTCACCAAGGCTGATGAGCTGTGTGTATTTTTGTCCATGGATTGCTTAAAATAAAGACAGCTAGAAATTATTCAAGGTATCCGACCTGTCTTCCCACCCCCCTTTCTCTCAAGCTGCGGGGGCGGGGAGGGGGCGGGGGGGGGTGTGCAGCGGGAAGGAAGGGAACACCAAGTTCATTCATTTCTTTCTAGGAATGGCCTTGGGCTCAACTTTTTGTCTTTCCCAGAAGTAGAACTGACTTTTTGTTAAGGTCTTTAGTTGGGAAGAGTTGGCAAAAGGGGAGAGTTAACAAACATTAAGAGAACCTTTTTAAAGGAAAAAAACCTACACTAATGTAAATTTTGAAGATGGTTACTTAGGGAACTAAAACATTAACAAGCATGAACATTGCAATGAAAACATCCTCCTTGAGGACATCCAGCAACATCTAGGATTTCCCTACCATTCTGCCCCAAACTCCTAAATAATAGAAGGGCTCTTATTTCATGGGTTTGGTTAAAAGTGTTGCACGAATTAGCTTTTAGCAATGGCTCTAGTTTTCCTTTAGTAAAGAATAATGGCTCTGGCTAATTTTTTTTTTTTTTCCGTGTTTATTCTAAATTTCCCCTAGCTTTCATTTCTGTCATAGATATGGAAAAATGTGTTTCCAATTCTGGGAAGTTCCTCTGTTTCTCTCCTCAAAAGATTGTCCCTGTGGCATACTCTTTCAGGCTTAGTTTCTGGAGTCTCAGCATTGGAGCACAGCTCTCAGGCACCTTCCATAGGGTGTCTTCTTCCTTGGAATCCTCTGGGACCTGTTCCCTTGACCCTATTCCCACCCAGAGTAATCCCTACAGCCTTGTGGAGGGTGTAGAATTCCCCCAGTGTTTTTCTCATAATACAATTGGATTAGAAACCAACAGTTAAATTGAATGTGGAAGATACAAATGCCACCACACTTACCTCATTTCCCCCTTTTGCCCTATCATCCCGTCCCCCAGAAAACCCCCCTAGACCTTCCAGAAACTGTTTCACTTGAGATCAGGAGTTGTTTTCATAATTGCTTCCATACCTCCTAACCCCAGCCTGAGGGACAGTAGTATCACATACATTAGTCTGTTGAGAGAGTAAAAGCTGAGGACCCCTTCAGAGAGTGGTAATGAGTTATCTGTGCTAGTGGTCCCTGGAGACACCTGACCGCCTCAGTCAGAAGACCATGCAAATCTTGATCTTGGGGTCATAAGTTCAAATCCCACGCTGGAGGTAGAGTTCACTTTAAATATAACAATGTTTTAAAAAGAGAGAATTGTCTGTTCCACTCTTAAAAGCCTTTGTGTGAGTTCATCTCAACCCATTGAGAACCTAAAAATAAATCGATAGATGGGATCAGAGTTTATGTCTCTAGGGTTGTAACCTCCTATTTGATCTGAGTTTATTCACGGATTTTTTTTAAAGGTAAAGTTTATTCAATTGTACATGTATTTTCAGTGGATTTTGCTCTGAAGGTTCTCCAGTGGTCTGACTCCGAGATGGTGCGGCTCCAGCTGTGGGATATTGCAGGTGGGCTGGGGAGACGGGATGGGAACCAGGGAAGACATTTTGGTTTAATCAGCGAGCTCTCAGAAAAAGGGGGGTAGCAAAACCAGAAGGTTTTTTGTTCTGTTTTGTTTTTAAGATTTTATTTGTTTGAGAGAGAGAGAGAGAGAGAGAGAGCGCATGAGTGGGAGAGAGGTGAAGGGGCAGAGAGAAGCAGACTCCCCACTGGGCAGGGAGCCCGATTGGGGGGCGGGATCCTGGGGTCATGACCCGAGCTGAAGGCGGATGCTTAATGGACTGAGCTACCCAGGCGTCCCACAACCAGAAGGTGTTTTTCTGGAGCTGGAATGGTTGAGTTGTGGCGGATGGAGAGTGTTTGTAGATATTTTCTGTAGATGTTTTGCCCTGAATAAATGTCGAGCCGTTTCTCTGTGGGTGGAATGGCTGGCAAGGCGGTAGATTGTCCAGACCATAGGTGGGTGCTCTCAGAGCCGAGGGAGGGTGCTTTTTCCGGCCTTTCAGCTGACCTTGGGGAGAAAGAAGACCCCCAGAAAATAGAAACAATAATAACAATAGGTGACTTTTTTACTACGTGCCAAGCACTTTCCTGAGCATTTGAGATTCAGTGACTCGTTAATCCTCACCACAACCTTGAGAGGAAAGCTACTGCCTCTATCCCCACTGTACAGATGAGAAGTCTGAAGCACTGGAAGCTTCCCTTGCCCAAAGTCATACAGATAGTAAATGACAGAGCAGGGACTTGGACTTGGGCGGTCTGGACTCAGCCACAGCACATACTGCCCTCCCCGACAAGGAAGGTAGAAAGGGCAGGGTGTCGGAGGGGTTTCTGAGACTGATTCTCAGTATTACCTGTTCAAGGGCTCCCTCCTTTCTTCCCAGGGCAGGAGCGTTTCACCTCCATGACTCGACTGTACTATCGGGATGCGTCAGCCTGCGTTATTATGTTTGACGTTACCAACGCCACGACCTTCAGCAATAGCCAGAGATGGAAACAGGACTTGGACAGCAAGCTCACCCTGCCTAACGGAGAGCCAGTGCCCTGCCTGCTCTTGGCCAACAAAGTATGTGGTCAATCTAGGAAAATGGGCCCTGGCCTCTCTCTGCAGTTGGAGAGTAAGCATGTCTAAAAGGCTCTCCGATTCCGGGCATCCATTTCCCCTTCTCAAGTTGGCAAAATCATCTCTACCTTTTTTCAAGGGATGCTGGGACTTTCTTTGGGAAGAATGTTGGCCAGATTTTAGATGCCGGTGTTCTCAGCCACTGGCGGAAAGGTTTTGCATCCAGAAGCATCTGAGCAGTGTTCCTCTTCCCCGGAAGTTTATGGTGTTGCCTTTTATGTACTCTCTTTGCCAGTGTGACCTGTCCCCTTGGGCAGTGAGCAGAGACCAGGTTGACCGGTTCAGTAAAGAGAATGGTTTCACAGGCTGGACAGAAACATCAGTCAAGGAGAACAAAAATATTAATGAGGCCATGAGGTGAGTAGCTCGTGTTGTTCTGGGGTTGGGCACGCAGATTTACCTGCCTTCTGCTGCCGCGCCCCAGGACCTTCTTTCCTTTTCCTGAGCAAACCAGAGCAGACTGAGCCACTGGAATGTCAGCTTCTGAAGGTCAAGGATGCTCTCCTATCCCCTGAGACAACGGGGGACAGAGGGGCGTTTAAACCTCATGGCTTGACTGCATGCCGTCTGGTGATAAGACCGACAAGGTCTGTCATTTCTCCCATTGTTCTATCCATTTAATCCGTCTTCTGTCTGTTTTCCTTGTTTTTTAGAGTCCTCATTGAGAAGATGATGAGCAATTCCAGAGAAGATATGTCTTTATCCACCCAAGGGGACTATATCAATCTACAGACCAAGCCCGCCTCCAGCTGGGCCTGCTGCTAATAGCGTCTGGCTTGTTTTCCTTCCTACGTTTCCATCTCTTCCCTTCAGATGCGCACCCAGCAATCTTGTTAAGCACATTTGAACCGTCTCCTGCAAGCTGTCCAGAAGGAGGACCATCGTCACTAAGGAAAGACCTGGGACTCGTGTGTGTTTCTGCATGTGTCCGCCAGCTCCTGTTTGCTGCTGGCTCCCGGGGCTCAGTACCTTCCATGTAAAGATCACCTCATCCCTCAATTTGTGATCTAGGGTTTTGTGGGGAGCACTAGAGATCAGCACCTGTGGTTTAAGGATCCTAATTCCACCTGTTTTTGCATTTCTTTTTCCATTTGATGTATGTGGGTATCTCAGTCTTATCTGACTTCAGATTTCGAGGAAAATGAGAACAAAGGGCATTTTCCAAATTCAGTGTAGTTATTGCTTTCAGATTCTTTCTGTCTTGGACTTTGAGTTGAAACCTCTTGATTCCGAGACAGGCAAGGAGTGGGGCTGGATATCCGTGGGTCCTGGGTCACAGGAGGTAACCCAAAAGTCACACCATTGTTGAAGCGTCTAAAGTCATAATTGCCTTTCTCTTGTCTTGGCTTCAAGAATAGTCAAGCTTTTAAACTGTCTGTGGTGTGTGATGAGAGCCTTTCTTTCCCCCAAAGAAACAATTGTCCCATTAGGGTTTTCTAGTATCTCCCTACCCGTGGGGTGGGAGCAGGGTTCACAAGGTTTCAGGGTTGATGTCTTGATGCCTAAGTCTGCAGGTGACATTGTTGGGCAGTGCTGCCCTGAAATAGATCTGTTCTTTACAGCCCTGGGATTCTGAATGGAAGAGGGAGAGGTTAACAGGACAAAATCCTGCAGGGCCACTTCCTTCTGAGCACGTTGGTGCCTACCATTTACCAGCCATAGGAAACGCATTTTATGTGCAGACCTTTGCCTGAGTGGGGAGAGTAGACAGACAGAAAATCATTGAGCTATTTAAGTGCTAAATCGGGTAGGGTTTTTAGTATCAAATCACTTCTAGACAGCTTCATTTGTTGAATTCTCACAGAATGGTGATTTATAACCCACCCAAAGTTATGAATATTCTTCGTGAACTCAGAGTCCTAGAGTTCTTTGAAAGACACTTATTTTAAATACATTGTCCTAAATAAGTGGTTCCGGAATCAGACTTATCAGAACCACCTGGGAAGTTTGTTCAAATTTTTAAAAAATCAGATGTGTACATTTTAAGATTTCTGGGTCCAAAACTCAAGCCTACTGAATCAAAATTTCCAGGGGCGTGGTGTGGGAATATAACTGGTTGTTTTTCAAACCTACCCGGGTCATTTGACCAGCCTGATTTGGAAGACATTGCTGGAGAATTTAGGAAAGATGCAGAGACCCAGGCATTCCTTGTGTTAATGATCCTGGGTTTCCCTCTGCTCTCTTTGCTCTCCAGGTGATTCTGATACACCCCAGACTTTGGAAACTACTCTCCTAAGCAAATGATCAGAAGCCAAATATGAGAAGGAAAACAGGAGCCAGGCCTTCAGTGGTTGGTTGGTTGGTCTGTTTTTAATGACAGTTACGTTTTTTTTTTTTAAGATTTTATTTATTATTTGACAGAGGGAACACAAGCAGGGGGAGTGGGAAAGGGAGAGAGAGAAACAGGCTTCCCACTGAGCAGGGAGCCTGATGCAGGGCTCGATTCCAGGACCCTGGGATCATGACCTGAGCTGAAGGCAGACACTCAACGACTGAGCCACCCAGGCGCCCCCAGTTACTAACTTTTTTTTTTTTCTTTTCTTCACCTTGTACTTCTGTTACTCCAGTACCAGTTACTAACTTTTGCACAGTGTTTTAAGACCTTGAAGTTCTCTTTTGTATTACCCTTTTCAAATAGGTTTTTATTACAATGATTCCGAAGATAAGAGTGGAATAGCAAATTTCCTTTATGTGAAAAGAAAATTGATTTTTATTTACTGGTTTAAACCTCTGCAGAGTCACAAATAAAGGTAAAATAAGTCTTGTATTCATGGTGGTTATTGGCTTTTAATGTGAGTTTATTAAAATGCTACTTTATGCTGATAATTTAAGAGTATTAGGAAATGGAGACTTTATTATTTATTTATTATCTAATTTTTTTTAAAGATTTTATTTCTTTATTTGACAGAGAAAGCATAAGTAGGCAGAGCAGCAGGCAGAGGGAGAGGGAGAAGAGGGCTCCCCGCTAAGCAAGGAGCCTGATGCAGAACTCGATCCTGGGACTCTGGGATCATGACCTGAGCCAAAGGCAGACGCTTAACCAACTGAGCCACCCAGGTACCCCTATTTTTTAAATACCTTCTTTAAAAATGAAGGTAAATGTTATTCTATCTATTAATTTACTGGTATCAATTGCCTAATACTAATTCAGTACGTGACATTCCAAATACCACTTGGAAATGTGACTATTGTGGGAAATTGAATATGTTTTCTTTTTCTGTGTGCTGACTCAGGATTTACCTGCTTTTTCAAGCATTGCTGGCCGTTCTGGATTTTCTCTCGTAAGTGGTGACCATTATAGGGCTGAAACTAATTAAGGAAGAAATTGAAATATAATTAATTCCTCTCTATGTCTCTATCCATAAAAAAAAGGGAAAGCAATTAAAGATTTTAAAAAAGAGGGAAATATTTATGTGATTAGAAATATAATTATACAAAAAAATAACTATATCCTGTTATTTGGATGCTATGTCTTGGTATAATTGTTTGGAACATGAATATTGTTGTGGCCCTTCCCTAGAGAAGGTTCCATATTTCAGACAGGATGCCCCTCCAGCCACTCAGCTGGACTTTGGACAAAAAGAAAACAAGCATTTCCTGCAGAGTGTTTTTAAGAGAACCAAGGAAAGGCTGAGAACAGAGCTGTGAGATTGTGACTGCCCTGGCTTTGGATTAAAAAAAAAAAAAAATGAGAGGAAGCTAAGAGGGGGCAGGAAGAATCCTCAAGCCGACCCCACCGGGCGTAGAGCCTGGTGTGGGGCTTGATCCCAGGACCCTGAGATTATGAAGTGAGCTGAAATAAAGAGTCAGATGTTCAACCCACTGAGCTACCCAAGCACCCGTGCCCTGGTTTTGGACTTTGACCAGAATAGCTGAGTGACCAAACAAGCAGAGAAAAAGAGACCACAGGTCAAGGAAGGGCCCTCTGCACTAAGTGATGTATTTGCTCTTTTGTTACTTAGTACTAATGAGCCAGAATTACTCCCCAGATGATTTCCCAAATTCATTTGCCTTAGCTATTACTAAGATATGTTTGGGTTCCTCATTTTGTTCTATCATTTCCAGGGGTGCCTGAGTGGCTCGGTTAAGTGGCTGCCTTCGGCTCAGGTCATGATACCAGAGTCCTAGGATCAAACCCTACATTGGGCTCCCTGCTATGGAGAGAGTCTGCGTCTCCCCACACTCATGCTCTCCCTCTGCTAGTGCTCTCTCTTGCACATTCTCCCTCTCTCTCAAATAACTAAAATCTTAAAAAAAAAAAAAATTTCTCTGTCCTATCATCTCCAGATTTAACTCATCTTTAAGTGGTCTGTCATCTGTCCTCAGGACACTGTCCCATCTAACGTGAGGCTTTTCCTGTCTGCTGTTGCCTTTTGTAAGCAGTAGTCTGCTTTTGACATGATCTCAGGCTATGGTTAGAAGGTATAAATGTCTCCATGGTATTCTATAAGATCCATTGGCAGTTTGCCCAAGGAAACAAACCTCAGTGCCCTTTTCCCCTTTACCCTCTTGGGTCACGGTACCCTCCTGAAGAAGCTTTATGATGTAAGTGACTCATTTATGAAAGCCAAGTAATCCCCAAAGGTGCAGGTTGGAATAGGTAGGAAGCCACTAGAAAATGTTATGTGTTGGAAAGTACTACATGTATTTTTGCTTTGGCCATAAATACCTGTGACTCGAGAATATATCTATATATGGCCTTCATTGGTAGAGAAACCCTGCCTTCTGTCTGGCTTTCAAGCATAATTTGAATCCTCTTAAATTTAATCTGCAGGGTTTCAGTATGTAACAGTACTGCTCTGTATTAGGATTCTCCAAGGAAACACAACTAAGAGGAGATACATACGTAAAGGGATTTATTATAAGGAATTGTTTCGTGCGGTTGTGGAGACTGGTGAGTCCAGCATGCAGACTGGAGTTCCAGTTCAAGTCTCAGAGCTGGTAGGCTGGAGGAGCTGATAATTCCAGCTTGAAAGCCATGACCCAGGAGAATTCTATTTCACCCAAGAGAGGATCAATCTTTTGTTCTCTTCAGGCCCTCAACTGACTGGATGAGACCCTTTCATATTTATGGAGGATAATCCGCTATATTCTATCTACTGATTTCAGTGTGAATCTCATCCAAAAACACCCTCACAGAAACACCCAGAATGATGTTTGACCAGATATTTGGACACGCCATGGCCTAGTCAAATTGACTAACTATCACCTACACTTCAAAGCATTTCATTGTGTAATGGTGGTATTTTGTTTTGTTTAAAGATTTATTTTATTTGAGAGGGGAGGTGGGGGAGGGGCAGGGAGAGAGAGGGAGAGAGAGGAAAGCAGACTCCCCGCCTGAGTGAGGAGCTCCACACAGGGCTTGATCTCACGACCCTGAGATCATGACCTGAGCCGAAATCAAGAGTCAGACGCTCAACCGACTGAGGCACCCAGGTGCCCCACGATGGTAGTGTTTTGATTCCTCTTCACACTCAAAATTTGATTCACACTCAAAGTGTATGGGATTAGGAACTAACCACACAGTAATGAGAATAAAGAGGAGAGAACAGGTAGGATGAGCAAGGAGATAAGGTAAGCATTTTATAATTGGTCATGCTGTGAGGAGGGCAGCCCAGGAGTACTGGCTGCTAATACCTAATTTGATATAAACTCTTCCCTCAGATCTGTGAGTTGTGTGCGCTCTTACGCCATCTTTGAAATAAGAAAGCAAACAGTTCTTCGCATTTTATGTTTGAGGGAACGTCTCGAAATTTGACTGACCGAAAGGCAGCCAGTTGAATTTGTAATAAAGTCAAGACTTAACTGCAAGTCTGAATTTCCCATCTCCGTTCTGTCAGTTAGGTTTCTGGGAACACTGGACCTGAAAAACCTATTATTTATTTATTTGACAGACAGAAATCACAAGTAGGCAGAGAGGCAGGCAGAGAGAGAGGAGGAAGCAGGCTCCCCGCTGAGCAAAGAGCCCGATGCGGGGCTCGACCCCAGGACCCTGGGATCATGACCTGAGCCGAAGGCAGAGGCCTAACCCACTGAGCCACCCAGGCGCCCCCTGAAAAACCTATTTTAGAAAATAAGCCCAGGGGCTCCTGGCTGACTCAGTCCTTGGAACATGCAACTCTTAACCTCAGGGGTTATGGGTTTGAGCCCCATGTTGGGTGTAGAGATGACTTAAAAATTAAAAAAAAAAAATCTTTAAAGAAGGAAAATCGGTCCTAACATTTAGAGAAACAGAACTGACCCTTTGGGGTTTGGAGCTTCTGGTTTATGTTAGCTTTTGAGACCGTGTTCATATATGGAATGGAGACATGCATGTTTCCATAGTAAATTTGGGGGCCCAGTAAGTACAGTTTGAGTAGCACGCAGTACGCTATTTCCTAAGATATTTATTTATTTATTTTAAAGATTTTATTTATTTATTTGAGAGAGAGAGAGAGCACGAGAGGAGAGAGGTCAGCAGGAGAAGCAGACTCCCTGCTGAGCAGGGAGCCTGATGTGGGGTTCAGTCCGGGGACTCCAGAATCATGACCTGAGCTGAAGGCAGTTGCTTAACCAACTGAGCCACCCAGGTTCCCGTTCCCTAAGATATTTAATCAAAAAGTTTCACTTTCTAAGATAACGTCACCCAAATGCAGTGACTATCATTTAATTTTTTTTTTCATTTAATTTTGAATATCAGCTATCTGATTTGCAAGTACAGGGATTTTAACCACCTTTCCATTTTCAACTGTTGCTGCCAGTAGCTCACATCTGAGTGCTGAGTGCTAAGTATTCCCCTAAGCACTTCACGTGGATTATTTTTATTTTCACAGTGACCCTATGATAGGCATATATATGGAAACAGGCACAAAAAAATCAGCCTTTGCCCAAGGTTACCTAGCAAGTATGCTAGCCTCAAGCAGTGTGACTCCAGAAAATGACCCTTCACTACAGAATACACTGCTTCTCATTTTTTATGTGTGTGTTTTGGTGGTGGCATCCTTGAATTTTTTCCATATAAGAAATGCTCAGTATGACAGAAACAAAGAGTAATTTTTTAAGTGGGTACATAGATTTTTTAAATACTTTTGTCACGAAAAATTTTAAATCTCATGAAGGAAAATGAAGAAGAAAAATTGAATGCTCCCATAGTCCCACAACCCAAACAAAACTTCTATTTACAGAAATCCACCTAACCTTAGCTCTTAACACTTTAAAATAGAGAGGAAGAAAGAAGTCTGGGGCAGAAGAAATATACACAAGAAAATGAAATTAAACGTTTAAATTGACTGGGGCCCAGTCTTTCTGGCTGTGATCTGAGGGCAGAGGACCATCCTCCTTAACTATGAACATGTCTCCAAAGCTACCCAGCCTCTGGGGTTGTAGACAGACGAACTAGACGCACAGCCTTTGTGTCCCATCCTTTCTTATGAGTATGGTGAGCAAGAGTCAGCAGATTGGAGATAGAAGTTAAAAAAAAAAAAGCCTGGGAGAAATTTTCTTTAACCTCCTGGCAGGGTCTTCAAAGACAGGTAGCTTTGTGTGCTCTTGTGATCAATGGAAGTACTGTCTGTCTTTAGATCTAGCTGGATGACTTTCATGAGGTCACAGGACTAGAAGTGTGCGCAGCACAGAGTAAGTGCTCAAAATTTGTTATACATCTTCCAGCTACTATAGCATAGCCTTGAAGGAAATGGGTCTTTGTTAGGGACAGGGAAGAGTCCTCAGTCTGCCACCCCAGCACTGCCATTTCTTAGCATCTTAAACCCTAACGGGAGAAGGAAAAGACTGCTTCCCAAGATAGAACTACAATCATAGGGAAATAAAGCATTGAGTTTAAAAGGCCCATTAAGGGGCACCTGGGTGGCTCAGTGGGTTAAAGCCTCTGCCTTTGGCTCAGGTCATGATCCCAGGGTTCTGGGATCAAGCCCTGCAATCGCAATCCACTCTCTGCTCAGCAGGGAGCCTGCTTCCCCATCTCTCTCTGCCTGCCTCTCTGCCTGCTTGTGATCTCTGTCTGATAAATAAATAAAATCTTTTAAATAAAATAAAAGGCCCATTAAATATCCATTTCCAGGCAAAAGGAATGACTATCTTCTGTCTCCTTAGCTTTTTTTTCTTTTCATAGTTCTTTATAGTTTTATGATGTATATTGTCTGTTCAGTGTTGTCTGATGGTGCTTTTAAAGTCTCGCCTCTCATATGATGTCTTCAGTTTCCAACAAACTGGTTGTGGCTGAGACATGTGCCTAGGGCAGAGCACTTGGGGATGGGCTCTCACCCATCTCACCTTGAAGATTGCATTCCCGGTTCTGGTATCCAGAGACACAGTGCTGGAGCTCCTGAAGGCATAATTCAGTACTTGTCCACTAAAAAGTAAGCTAGAAGTTCAAATCTTCAGTTCCTTTCTTCTTAAGAGACAGTGTTTGTTGAAAGATTCAGTGAATGAAGAAGCATATGGAGGGAAGATGTTAGCTAAAGCTGAAGTGAGGAGAGAGTAGAGTATGACCCTCACCTTGGAAGAGGAAGAGCCTTAATTCAGTGGCCATCTATCAATTGGCCTTGAACTAAATTAGGAAGGCAAGGCCTGGAAGACCTGTCCTGAATTTTCCACGTTACCTGCACATGTTGACTATGGCCAGTTCCCTTCATGACCTAATAAATGAGTAACAAGAATATCTCTGCCTCATCTCACAGTACTAAAGAAAGGTATTTTCTAAAATAATAGCAATCTGCCCTAAGAAAACAACCTTCAGTAAAGTCACTTGTGATCACTGCACTGCCCCAGTCTCTGCACTGGCATTTTGACAATCATATGCTTGACGATACACTTAGTCAAAATATATTCAGACACTGATTGAGGAAGCTTACTACCCAAAAAACCAGAAGTGTTGACAAGAATGTGGAGAAACTGGAGCCCTTGTGCAGGGTTGATGGGGATGAAAACGATGCAATTGCTGTGGAAAACAGAATGGAGAGTCCTCAAATATTAAAAACAATATGACTATATGGCTAGCAATTCTACTTCTGGGTGTATACCCCAAAGAACTGAAAGCAGGAGCTCAAAGAGATATTTGTACACCCATGTTCACAGTAGCATTATTCACCATGGTGAAAATCTGGAAGGAACCCAAGTGTCCACTGACAGTTAAATGGGTAAACAAAATGTGGTATATACATACATTGAAATATTATTTGGCCTTTAAAAAGTAAAACATTTTGATACATGCCAAAACATGAATGAACCTGGGAGACATTAGGCTAAGTGAAATCTGTCAACACAAAAGCATAAATATTACATGATTCTACTTATATGAGGTTCCTAGAGTAGTCAAATTCATAAAAACAGAAAGTAAAATGATGGGTGCCAAAATCTGGGGAGACAAGGAATGGAGAATTAGTGTTTAATGGTACAAAGCCTCAGGAAGGTGAAAATGTTTTGGAGATGGATGGTGGTGAGAGTTGCACAACAATGCAAATGTACTTAATGCTACTAAACTATGCACTTAAAAATAGATAAAATGGTGAATTTAATGATTGCACTTTTTTACTACACACACACATACAAATTCAGGGAAGAAAGGGTAGAGTGACATGGCTAAAGGGAGAAGATAACTTGTTTAATGCTTCGCTGGTGGACTATGCCATTCTCTTCCCTAAAAGAAGAATGCAAGGATAGGGTCATTTTCAAAAATTGAATTTAACAAATATTTAAGATATTGCTCACTGTGCACTGGTGACTGTCCTAGGGGCTTTTTGTATTTCAACTCATTTAATCCTAATAACCCTATGAGGTAATTATCTTTGGTCCCCATTTTGCACTTGAGAAAACTGAGGCACAGTGATTCAAGTTCTGCAACTACTAAGCTGTGGACCTGAGGTTCAAACCAAAACGCGCTGTGGCCCCAGAGCACATGCTTCTAATCATTAAGTCCCTGAAGTAATGCCGGAGACTGCGACTCTAATGACCCTGAAATGGATCTCAAGGTCCAGAATGGAGAATGGAAATTGGAAGTGAAGTTATTCCTTGATTATGATCCTGCCTCGCCGCTCCAACAGCGGTTGGGGACCCTGAGGGCTGTTGCTGGAGCCATGGGAAAGGGCTTGCGCGTTTAAGGTCAAAAATTTTGAACCTATGAAATTTCCCTCCAATTCTGAAGCAGCGCCTTAGTGACGAATCGGCTGCCTATCCCACGGGTTTTGCTATTAGTGCAGTTTCTAGATGATCAAGGCAGGCGAAATGAAACATCGTTAAACTACCACTAAATGACATTGAACCCTATGTAAATCTTTTTTTCTAGTCGTTTCAAGATGCGACCCAAAACGAATCTGCAATTCCGGAGTGGAAACCAGGGGGCGGGCCAAGCAGCGACCATTTTTGTTTTGCGGCCGTGCGCTCTCAGAGCATCTTGACTAACAGGACCCCACGGAGGAGGCGGGGCCTATCAGTGCGCGGGGCGGGGTCTGGGAGACGTGATGATTCAAACAGGCTAATGAGCTCGGCGCATCTGGCAGAAACCGCCAATGACCGGGCGTGATGGGGCGGAGCCCACAGGCCCTAGTGGGTTTGGTTGCACCGCGGCTTTGGCGCATTTTCGGCTGGTTTGATTCATCCATTTTGAAGAGACGGGGGAGCGGGGGGCTCGTCTGATTAAGGGGCCCTGAACCAAGAAGCAGCGGAGTTTGAGAAGCCTGCAGCTCGGGGTTCGGCGGCAGCGGCCCCATCGGCCGAAGTTGGGGGGGGTGGGGCGCCGAGCGCGCGGGGTGGGGGGGGTCCTGGTCTTTGGCTTCTCGACTCGGTCCTGTTTCGACAGCGAACATGTCTCGGCCTGTCAGGTCAGTGCGGAGTCCGAGGCCTGGAGCGGGATGGAGGGGGTTGGGGGTGAGTGGTGAAGGACTGGGGGACAGAACCCTGCAGTCGGCCCTCTCCGGTGCCACGCGCGGCCTCCTCCCTTTCGGGGCCCGCGCGCGCCCTTGAGCGTGGGGGGCCCTGCTGGCGCGCGGGGCTGCGCGGGGGTGGCGGCCGCGCGCCCATGCGCGCGCTCCTCCCCGCCCCGCGCCGCTGCAGGGCTCCAGGCTGCTCTGCTGCCTCCCCCACCCGCCGCACTGGTGCGGGCGGGGTGTTCCCTGAACCGCCAGCGGCTGGAGGGGGAGGGGTGTGAAGTCAGCGCCCCCACCCAGGCCCCACCTCCTCGGGGCCAACCCCTTGGAGCCTGCGGGGAGATCAGCCGAGTCGGACTCGGGCTCTGCTCCCCACCCCACCTTAAGTGAGGAGGGGCCGAGACGCCCGTGTGGCCCCTTACCCCCTCTGCTGGCGTGGGGGTGGGGGAACTCAGCCCTCTTTCTCTAGCGGACGGGGGTGTTCCATGCAAAGGGGGAGGGGCAGTACTGCCAACGAGCCCCGCCTCTGTCCTCCAGGGTCGCTGCAGGGCCCCGCCTCCCGGATTGGGCCGGGCGTGGGTGGGACCCGTTCTTTTCCCTCCGGCAAAAGTGAGAGCCCGGGACGGGGCCCTGGAAAATAATGACTGTTGCCTTTCCCCCGACTCGGAATTCGGAGCGGGTTAACTGCTCCTCCTCCCCCCACACCGAGCTCGCTCTTTCCCTCCGACTAGAAATGTCCTTCTCGGGGAAATGTCCCTATTCAGGAAGGTGCGGGTTAACAGCACGACCCAAATCCCGTGTGGTTCTCGTTCCCGCTGCCTGTCTACGCTCACTCGGCGTACGTGTCTCGGATGTTTGTAACCCTCTCTTTCCCCCCTACATAACCTAATAATAAAGGGACTAGGTTCAGGTAACCAGTAGACGCGATTCTGAGAATTTCAACAAGTTTGCAGTTCCCCAGTGGACGGTGGAATCGCCCTTTGCCGTCCTCCTGGCTATTGTATGGAATGTGCCATTTATGGAGGGGTGTGGCTTAATCCAATGTGTTGAGGCCTTTAAAGGGAGAGCTGTTGCAAATAACTGTTACTTTTAATGTAATGTCCGTGACGCTTTCGATGTTAAGGAATTGGCTGCTTCGCATAGTGTTTTCTAGATAAATAGGTAAAGGTTTAGATTTTAAATGTTTTAACAGTTGTTGCTTCCCCTTCTTCATTCCAAGTTTTGTGAGAAACGGAAGTATTTTGACCTAGAGCTCTAAGGAGAGGTTTGGAACCCGGGAAAGGGTTTTGTTCCACACCGTTCTAGCTCCTGACTAGATCATCCGTCTCCAACTGGTGGTGGTATGGGACTGCATACTTCCACGCTCGGGGTGGGCATGAGGAGAGTGCTAACTAACTACCTGACTGCTTTTCTGCCTTCTCATTTCTGCCCGCATCTCTGGTAACTCACCGTCGCCACCGGGAAGAGTTTGCCCGCTTTCTGGCAAGGAATCTGAATAGATTTTTCAGATGATAGTATGCTTACTTTTTTTGACATGAAAATGATCAATGTATCCCATCAATTTATGTAGAATATTTTCTTTAGGATCAGGTTAAGTAGACAATATCGTAATAAAGATTTGATTCATCTGGATTGGATCTCCTGTCTCTGGAAGTAAATTACTGTGTGGTGAAATTGGACTATTTTTTTTCTACCTTTCAGCTTCGGTTCACTAGGTTTTGATGACTTTATATTATAGTTGTGACTTTATTATATTCATCTGCCTGAATTTGTGTTCCCAGATTTAGATATTGGAGCACGAACAGAACTTTTTTTTTTTTTTTTTTACTTGAAACTTTGATTTTTTTTTTATTATTATTTTTAATATCACCAGGTGGGACTATATTGAGCATGGGTGTGTCCGTTTTTTGGAGGCTTTGGGACTTCACAACCTTTTTCTTGTTCATTATGTTGTTAAAAGTAATTTTAATTGTCTATTTGCCCCTAATTGAAGAATGAAAATATATTGGCTTTTGGGGTCACTTTCATATTATTTTAAAGCAACTTGGTTTCTGATTATATATTTTAGTGATTAAAGTCTCTTTGTAACTTTAAAAAGTTTTTAATATACTCATGACCAATAATAAAGCAGAAATAATTAAACTTGAGTTTGGTGGTTTGTTAAATTTTGCAATAAAGTCCTGTATTAGGGAAGTGCCTTTGTTCCAAGGTGTAAATGAAGAATCTGTATACCTGAGGGCATTTGACAAAAAATTAATGGTAGACATTAACCAGATATCAGAATGATCGACCTGTTTAAAAACAAAAAAAAACAAACAAACAAAAAAAAAAGCACAAGTTGGAAAATAAGTGTGAGTGCTGCTTCTTTTAGGACATATTTCTGCCCTTTCGGGCATATATATAATTTTGGAGGTTTTTCTGCTGTTCATATTTATTGTAAGCATTACTCATTTTTATTTTAATACTAACCTGAGCATTTAAAGAAGAATTAGCAGTGTACTAATGGCTACTTGACACCAATTTCCATGTGCAGGGAACGATGAACTGATAAGCCGGAGCAGATTTTTCCAGAGATGTGTGCAACACATCTGAGTAGTTTTGTTCATACAGTGTTGCTGTCCCTACCTTGTACAGCATCTGACTCATAGTATATAAATGAGAGCTCAAATATTTTAGGCCTTGGGTTCAGTTTTAGAGCATAAAGTTACAGCCTTGGAGCTAGGAAGAAATTTAGGCAAATTCATTTTACAAGTGACTTAATAAGGACTTGGGCAAGTGAAGTGTCTTGCATCACATACTAGATGCAGAGGTTGGGCCTAAACCTAGATTTCTTAATTCTCAGGCCTCTTACCCTCACCCTTTGTGAATAATAATCGCTTTACCTTCAGCCTGTTAAGTATTGATGTTAACTGTAGTATACCGGCACTTTTAACTCTTCAGAGTGCTTTCATGATTCTTGTGAGGAAGGAAGGAAAATATTATTACTTGTAAAGATGAGAAAGAGAAACCAGAGATTGACTGACTTGCCCAGACTAGAAACCAGGTTTCTTGAAATTCAGCATAATGTATTCTCCAAAGATCCTCCTCCCTTATTGAAAATGATCCCAAGTCATCAGATCAATGTTTGCTCCTTTCTTCAGAACATAAGTGTACTTGATATCTGGTTGTTTTTTGTTTAGTACTTGAGACTGCAAGGAACTTTAAACCTTGAAAGTTTAGATGTGAAAGCATAGGTTCATATTGGTTGATAAAAATAATTTTTTAAAAAATGGTTTAAATAAGAGCAGTTTTGTTCAACTCAGTTTAAAATAATTTTCAGAGATACTTAGCTGAAAGTACGTTTTTGAAAAACTAAAAAGAACTTCAGAGATTGAGCCCAGTTCCTTCAATTTACCAGTGATGACTTTGAAGCCAAAGGAATTAAAGTATAAAAATAGTAGCAAAACTGTATTTAAACTGCATGAGTTTTAACCATTCTCGTTTCTGCTAGATCTGCATTGCCTGTGTTTGATTCCACATAGAAGGTAGTACAGGTCAGCAGTCCCTGTATAGTTTGAAACCTTTGGAGCCATGTGTGTTTTGGAAGTTCAGTTATTTTCAAAAATTTTAGAAGTAACGGGGCCTACTGTGAATTAACGGGCTATCACCATTGAGTTCTGCAGTAGTACTTCTGTAATCAAACACCTTAATGTCTCTGTAATAAAACTGAATTTTCACACTAACAAAAAAAATGCAGCTAAAAAGCCCTCCTATTGTTAGGTAAACCTGAAACATTTGGTTTTCAGAACTTTCTGAATTTCTAAATTATGGATTAGAGATTGTGGACCTTTAAGAGAAGTATTTTTTCAACCTTCAATTTTAGAAAAAATAAAATCACGTTGAAACCCAAAAGAGCTATATCACTGAGCAACTTTTTTGGTGCCAAATTTTCTGCCAGAAACTTTACACATATTTCACATTCTTCAAACAACTCTTCAAGCAAGGTGTATGTTATTCCCATCTCATATGTGAGGTAGCTGAGGCTTGGCTAAATTAACTGGCCTAGTTCCCCTGTGAAGAGGTGAATCAGAAATTCAAATCCACGTGTGACCAACCCACGACCAATATGATCTTCCCCGTGAGACACACTGCCACAGGGTATTACTCTTTCTCATGGTAGTAGCGCATTTTGCCATCTTTGAAAAGGGGTTAACAGTTCATAATAGGACTTCGATGGGGAGGACCAACTTGAAAATGGGGGAGGAGGGTGAAAGAATTTTTATTTTATTTTTTTTTAAGGAATAGGAGAATATGTGAAGGGGTTAAAGGAAGATAACTTGAATGGAGAGGGAAATAGTGTGGCACTTGGGGGAGGAAATGTGAACATTAGATAAGTGGCATTGCTTTCAGTGTGTATACATTGTAATACAAGGGCATTTGCTCCCTGACTAAATTAAGTGAATAGATGTCAAAGCTACCTAAAGGACACTACAGGAAAATTAACGGACTCATTTTATGTACAAGTATAGATGCAAAACCGCCAGACAGAATATTAGCTAACTGAATCCAGTGTGTATTAAAAATAAATATCAGTGGGATTTGTCCCAGGAACAAAACTTAAAATCTATTACTGATACATCATATCAAAAAACAAAAAGAGGGGTCACCTGGCTGGCTCAATCAGTACAGCATGTGACTCTTGATCTTGGGGTCATGAGTTCACGCCCCACATTGGGTGTTAGAGCTCACTTTAAAAAAATAAAGGACAAAGCAAAAACATGGCATTGGAAAGGTTCAACACCCATTGTAAAATTTAGTATATTAAAATAAGGAAAATTAAGATTAATAAAAATTGCAGTTGATTTAACTTGACAAAAGTTTCAAACTAAGGTAAGTGGTTGAATTTTTAGTGTTTTAAATAAAACTAATTGTTGGGGGAGGTAACATGGTGCAGTGAAAGAAACCCGGGGTCAGGCATGTAGGCTCTGGTTTCTACTTAGGTTTATATAATGGAGATGTTTGCACTCCATTAGAAGAAGAATAGCTTGCCTTCACGAAGCCTTTTACAGTTTTCATAGGTTTCTTTCAACTGGAGAAATAAAATTAATAAGGAAAATCATTTTGAAAAAAGGGCAGTTGGTGTTATTTGTGTAAATGGCCTGTTTTTCCCAGAAATACAAAACAAGGTCACCACCGTGCTGTGTAATTCTAGGACACCATCTCACTGTCCTGTGAATGGTGCTCCTCTGGACTTAAGAATTAGAGCCCGCACAGCCAGATGGGTTTTGCTTTGCAAACTTTGACTACTTGAACTTAATAATAAGGAAGCTATTGAGTATGCTGTGAAGTGTTACTTCTGTTTGCATTTTTTAATTCTCAGCTGCAAAGATGGAAATAAATATGACCTCATTACTCCAGATGATGAAGAAGTAGCTTCTTGGATTGTTGAGACTCGAGCGAGCACTTAACACTGCCATGATGTGCACAATAGAAACCTTTGGATTTAGCACAGGCCCACTTTGGTCAAACTGGAGCATCCTTTGTTCTGTTTTGTTTTAAAAAAAAAAAAACCTACTTCTATCTAGATTCTGAGAAGTAGAACTGATGGTTAGAGACTTGCATTGCCATATTTTTAGATAACTACTATCTACCTAGCACAATTACAGGTCTTTGAAATACTTGAGGCCATGAGACCAAAGCATTTCTACCGGGTGCTGCGTATTTTCAGGTGCTGCTTCATGCATGTCTTTTTTTGAGTTGTGCGCCCAAGGTGATCTTCAAGGAGAGTTCATCTGTCAAGCTAAAATGACCCAGAAGATGAACTACTTTGGAAAGTAAACATTAGCTGCACTTAGAAATAAAAAATCCACTCTGCCATTCTTTAGGCTGGGATAACAAAATAAGGCTAGCTGCCTTCCACAGAGAAGCTGCAGCTCCAAGACATACCAGTCCTCCTCCTAGTGACTACTGCTTTCCTACTAAGAAATGATTTTCTAAAAGCAGGGACTATCAGAAACTCTGCTGTTTGAAATTGGTGAGAATGAAACAGCACACTTCTGTCAGAGCTAGGTGCTTTTACTTGGAGAACTCCGTTTCCAACTTCAGCGAGCTGCTGGACCCAGTTCCACCTCCAGCTTAACTTCTCTGCCAAGAAATAGGACCCACTTGTGATCAGACCTGATGTTCGCCCCATTAAACACATTCTCCCTGTGCTTTGAGCCTACCAAGACGCTGCTTTATGCCTTTCCCGAAACGCTTTTGTTTTTCTCTGTATGGCGAGGTGCTCCACGCTTATGATGTGCCATTGCCTTCGCTGTAATGAGTCCCTAAACCTGATGGGCTACAGGTTTGTGCCTGGTGTTAATAGAACTGGAAGAGTCCTCTGAGGTTCCCGAGACACTGCTGCAGACAGGACCCTGCTGGGTAGTATGCACATCTGAGGCCCTCAGTCTCAGCTGCTTGAGTTTTCTCTGACCCCAAATGCATACATTTTACACTCAACTTTCATGTTGGGAAAAACCTAGCCCATTTTATATAATACTTCATATGCACAGGAATTTGTGTTTGTGACCTTTAAACAAAATATTTTCCTATGTGGACGGAATATGGTGGAACTGAATATTGTTTAGGAATAAGAAGTGTCATGTAAGAATATTCATCTGGACTGAAATATTAGCAAGTTGATACTGATTTAGTAGGGGATTATGACAGTGAACTAATAAACACTTGCCTGGTTCATCATTCAAAACTCCTTCCCTGCCTCCCCTTTTCTGCAGAGATTAGAAACTCCATGTGAAAACCCTAGGAATGCTTTCCTAGAATGTTCTTTTTATTACTTTCTGCTTTCTTGCATCTTGTGCCTTTTTTTAAAAAAGATTTTATTTATTTATTTGAGAAGGATCGCAAGTAGGCAGAGAGGCAGGCAGAGAGAGGGGGAAGCAGGCTCCCTGCTGAGCAGAGAGCCTGGTGCAGGGCTAGATTCCAGAACCCTGGGATCATGACCCGGGCTAACGGCAGAGGCTTTAACCCACTGAGCCACCCAAGCACCCCTCATCTTGTGACTTTTTGAATTTTACCTTTAGTTGTAAGTAACAGAATGATGCAAGGTACAAAGGAATAAATTTTAGCCAGGAACTTGAAGCTTAAGATGAATGAAACAATTATAAGAAGTTACTCTTAATGGAGTTTAGGTATCCTGACTCCCGTGAACTAATGTTTTTAATGTCTCCTGGGCAGATTCGGCATGTGAATAGTCTTTGAGGTAGAAGAATGGAGAGAGACAGATGTCCTACGTTTTAATGGCGTAGAGTAGTGACACAGGAACTTTACATAGATAAGCAGAATCTATATTGGGCTCTGTTCTGTAGAGGAGTTTGATTTTGTGAACGATCAGGAAGGGAAGGTTTGAGAGGTTTCATGCAACAACAGTGCCCTGTGGGGTATTGTTCAAATGGGCTTGAGTTGGAAGATTGGTTTTAGTAATAACTTGCAGTGGTAGGAAAGTTACTGAGCCTATTTGAGCATTAGATTCAGATAAAATTGAATTCATGTTAATGAGCTCCTCTTGTGAGATTGTGAGGATTAAATGAGAATTTAGGTGAAGTATCTGGTACATCATACTAACTGCTGTTGTAATAATTTTAAATTCAGCATGGGTTCACAAAGTCTCAGGTCAGTAGTCTTCTTAATGCTGGCTTTTTTGGGATATCTCAAGCATTGGATTCAAATTTTGTTTTTAAAATATTGGTAATTTTAGAGATCAAAGTTAAGCAGTTTTCTTTAATGCAGGACTTTGGAAGATTTCACTTGTTTAAGGAGGTGGTAATAATTCAAATTCATCTGGCCAGAAAATCTTCAGAAAACCTATGTCGACACCAGTTGGGAAAATCTGTAATGAGAAAATTCTTTAAATTTGAAATTATAAGACAACTCATGCTCTTAAAATGCTGCTTTTACTTTTTACTAGTTGTGTTTTATTTTGTGGTTCCTGGGAATATTTCGTTGAAACAGAAAAGTTTATTTTTTATTATTTTTTTTAAATATTTTATTTATTTATTTGACACAGAGAGAGATCACAAGTAGGCAGAGAGGCAGACAGAGAGAGAGGAGGAAGCGGGCTCCCTGCTGAGCAGAGAGCTGGATGCAGGGCTTGATCTCAGGAGCCTGGGATCATGACCCGAGCTGAAGGCAGAGGCTTTAATCCACTGAGCCACCAAGGTGCCCCAAGGTTTATTTTTTAAAAGCTTAACTGTCATTGGTTTAAATGAACCCTTTTTTTTTTTAAAGATTTTTATTTATGGGGCACTTGGTTGGCTCAGTGGGTTAAAGCCTCTGCCTTCTGCTCTAGGTCATGATCTCAGGGTTCTGGGATCGAGTCCCTCATCGGGCTCTCTGCTCAGCAGGGAGCCTGCTTCCTCCTCTCTCTCTCTCTCTCTCTCTCTCTCTCTCTCTGCCTGCCTCTCTGCCTACTTGTGACCTCTGTCTGTCAAATAAATTTAAAAAAAAAAAAATCTAAAAAAAATATTTTTTTTATGTGACAGAGACACAGTGAGAGAGGGAACACAAGCAGGGGGAGTGGGAGAGGGAGAAGCAGGCTTCCCGCTGAGCCAGATGTGGGGCTGGATCCCAGGACCCTGGGATCATGGCCTGAGCCAAAGGCAGAGGCTGAACAAGCCACCCACGTGCCCCACCCTTTTTTTTTTTTTTAAGAGTAAAAGAATACTGTAAAAACACTGGGTTTCTCTAATTTTTTATAAATTTTTTAAAGATTTTATTTATTTGCCAGTGAGAGAGCGCAAGCGGGAGAAGCAGCAGGCAGAGGTAGAAGCAGATGCCCCGCTGAGCAGGGAGCCCTATATGCAGTTTGATCCCAGGACACCGGGATCATGACCTGAGCCCACTGAGCCACCCAGGAGTCAGTCTCTCCCTTTTTTCCCCAGTGAGTGAGTGAGTGAGTAGGGTGGGGTAGGGAAGGGGCCCAGAGAGAATCTTAAGCAGGCTCCACCCCCAGTCCTGAGCCCCATCTGAGACTCCATCTCATGATCCTAAAATCATGACGTGAGCGGCAGTCAATCCTTGAACTGACTGAGCCACCCACGAGCCCCCTGGGTGTCTCTTCCAACAAGGATTTTGACAGAGCTTCACATGAGGTCCTTGTGGGAAAAATGAAATGTAGGCAGAATGCTGATTCACTGTCATGGACTTGTACCTCAATAGCCAGACCCAGGGAAGGCAGGTGAATAGATGTAGGTCAGCCTAAAAGCATTTCCACTGATGCCTTAAAGGACTTTGTTCTTGGCCTATATTGATTAAGTTTGCAGATAATAGGAAGTTGAGAAAGGTAAATAATATGTTGAAATGAGGTACAAAAAGATTTTCGATCTCGGGAAAAGAAGGCTTTAGTTACTGGAATTGCAACATCTCCTGCATTATGTGATATAATAGCCCAAAAGGCAGCTGAACTTTTGGATTGCATTAGTACAAATACAGAGTAGAATAGGAGGAGGAAATTTGTAATCGTGATCTCCCTCTGTCCTCCACATAACACCTTTGTAAACCATATTATGTTGTTATGATTAGATTGGGGCACTGCTTGATAGACTTCACTAAGTCCAAGGTTACTGGGATGCAGGGTAACGACTAGGTCATGAGGGTGCTTGAAATAGTGAGGAGGGGTTGAAGGAACCCTAGTATATTTAGCCTTTAAGAAAAAAGCGGAAACTCCTATAAAGTGTAAGGTCTACTCTGGAGGAGGGGTTAGATGGAAACCATGGTAATCCAGGAGATAGACATGACAGAATCCATAAGAGGACCTCAAAGGCAGATTTCACCTTCTTGAAGAGAACTTTATTTTTGGAGTTTTCTTAAAATAGGCTGCCTTGGGAGGTGATGAGAGGTCTTAGGATTCCCTTCTAGGGACATTTGTTGCCAGGATAGTAAGTTTGGGAAAGTTAAGTTTTTTTAAAAAGATAGGAAATCAAGGGTGTGTGCATCTCGTGAGCACGGGGTGTGAGTTCAAGCCACACATTGGGGATAGAGATTACTTAACCTGGGTCACCTGGGTGGCTTAGTGGGTTGATTTCAGCTCAGGTTATGGTCTCAGGTTTGTGGATCCAGTCCCGAGACGTGCTGGGCAGGCTCTGCACTGGGCCCACGTGGAGCCTGCTTCAGATTCTGTCTCTCCCTCTCCTGCTCCTCTCCACCCAAGAGTGATCTCTCTGAGTAAGTAAATAAATAAATAAAACCTTTATTTTTTTAAAGATTTTATTTATTTGTCAGAGCGCACACAAGCAGGGGGAGCAGCAGACAGAGGGAGAAGCAGGCTCTCTGCTGAGCAAGGAGCCCAATGTGGTACTGGACCCCAAAACCCTGGGATCATGACCTGAGCTGAAGGCAGCACCAACTGAGCCACCCAGGCGCCCTAAATAAAACCCTTAAAGGTGGCAGTGGCCTGGGTGGTTCAGTCAGTTAAGTATCCGACTCTTGATCTCGGCTCAGATCTGGATTGCAGAGTTGTGAGTTCAAGCTCTATTCCATGCCCAGCATGGCACCTGCTTAATATTAAAAAAAAAAAAAAAAAAAGAAAAAAGGAAATTAAAATAAGAAATGTTACTCTTTTTCTGCCATGGATCAGTAACACTTTTTTTTTTTTTTTTTTTTTTGTGAAGGCAAAAGTAATAATGAGTTTCTTTTTGCGACCACTTTTTATTCTTTTTTTTTTTTTTTAATTTTATTTATCTGTCTGTCACAGAGATCACAAGTAGGCAGAGAGGCAGGCAGAGAGAGAGGGGGAAGCAGGCTCCCCACTGAGCAGAGAGCCCGATGCGGGGCTCGATCCCAGGACCCTGGGACCATGACCTGAGCCGAAGGCAGAGGCTTTAACCCACTGAGACACCCAGGCGCCCCACGACCACTTTTTATTCTAAAGCAGTGGGTCTCGAACTTGTTTGATGAGGTCGCTACACACAAGAACACAAACACCTGAAACAAGTTTCTGGAACTTACTATTATTTAGGTATAGTTTTCTGTGACTTTTTTGTTTTGCCTTGTTGTTGTTTTAATGCTGGTTATACACCAATAAATTCATTTAGGGACTCAGTCGCGGGTTGTGACCTATCAGTTGAAAAACATTGTTCTGTAGGATCTCGTTCATCTGACCAAATGTGTATACCACCCAGGTGATTAGTGAAAAGAGCAATGTTGGTTATTTTAGGTTTCTCAGAACTCAAATTTCAAATGTGCTTTAAGTGCCTAATGAAGAACTTGTTAAATTCTAGAAAATTAGCAAGGTGGATATTTTTTCTTTATTCTTCTTCCCTGCATTGACCAGAACAACTTCAATGTAAAAACAAAAGTATAGGGGCGCCTGGGTGGCTCAGTGGGTTCAGCCTCCACCCTCGGCTCAGGTCATGATCCCAGGGTCCTGGGATCGAGCCCCACATCGGGCTCTCTGCTCAGCGGGGAGCCTGCTCCCCCCGCCCCCCGCCTGACTCTCTGCCTACTTGTGATTTCTGTCTGTCAAATAAATAAATAAAATCTTTAAAAAAAAAAAAGGTACTATTGTCTGTTGATGGAGCTTAATAATGTAATAGATTGTCTAAAAGGCTCTCCGGTTTGCCTTGAGAAAATGGTTTTGTGCTCTTCAAGTAATATAAAGCTTAGCGTGTCAATATTTAATTATATTTGTAAGTTCTGCTTCCTTCCCCAGAGTTTGCTTGTTACTGGTCTCCATATTTTGATGTGAAGGCTTGTTACGAAGTAGAGCTGGAGTATGTGGTTTTCGTTTTCTCATCTGTAAAGTTGAGAGGGTTTGGGGCACATGGCTGGCTCTGTTGGTTGAGCATGCCACTCTTGATCTCAGGGTCATGAGATCAAGCCCCACGTTGGCCAAGAGCTTACTTTTTAAAAAGAGATGGCAGGCGCCGGCGGGTGGAGGTTGGTTGTTGCCTGGGTGGCTCTGTTGGTTGAACCTCTGGCTATTGATTTTGGCTCAGGTCATGATCTCAGGGTTGTGAGATGGAGTCTGCTTAAGATTCTCCCTCTTCCTTTCCCCAGCCACCACCCACCCCCCGCCCCCCAAGCAAGAGAGGGAAGGTTAGATAAGGTCATCTCAAAGGTGTGATCATTTTCCTCTCAAACACTGATTCTTGACTCTTGAGAATGGCCTCATGTTTCATGTTTTGGTCTTAGACAGTCACTGCTATGAGAAAGCATTTTAGGTTTAAGAGAATGGAAGAGAAAAGTCCCTATTGCTTCTGAATTGCTTGAGTTATCCACATTTGGTACCAAAACCAGATCTTTTCATGTTCTTTGTCTAGCTTCCCACTTTACCCTTTGTTTTTGCACTTTAACCTGATGCAAAAGTGAGGACTTCTCATCCCAGAGTCCTCTGGTGATCATTCAGGAATTGGCTCATTGTGGCCAGAGTGCATGTAGAATCTAGATGGAGAGATCATGTATGTTTTTAAAGTAAGAGCAGGCACTTAACTGAAGTTTTTGTGTTCTATCCTGTTGACCCCTTGAACACTGAGTTTGAACTATGTGGGTCCACTTTTATGCAGATTTGTTCAGTAAATACAGCACGGTACTAGAAATCTATTTTCTCATCCTTAGGAATTTCTTAATAACACTTTCTTTTCTTTAGCTTATTTTATCATAAGAATGCACATGACATATAAAATATGAGTTAATCGGCTGTATGATTGGTAAGGCTTCCGGTCCACAGTACGCTATTACGTGGTTAAGTTGGTGGCGGGGTGGGAAGAGTCCAAAGTTATACATGGATTTTCCCTAAGACATACATATTTTAGAACAGTGAGTTCATCATCATGTTCAAATAATTGAAAGTGTTGCTTGTGTGTATTCGTAATTGCAGTGGTATCCTGGGTGGAACAAGTAGAACTTCCACGTAATGATAGCTGCTCCTCATTGGTTAGCCTTGAGGCTGGCCCTCATGACAGTCTTGAGAGATAGGTGTTGTTACTGCTGTTTTACAGGTAAGGAAGGGCGGGCGGGCAAGTAACTTGCTCAACGACATACAACTAGTAAGTGGCAGAGCCAGGATTTAAACCCAGTTCAAAAATGTGTGTGTTCTTAATCTTCTGTGCTCTAGTGAAATTTTGTATTGCCTTTCCAGTTCTAGTTGTTGATGCTCATTTTACCCTGAAGAGTTGGTGTAACTTTGGGCTTTAAGAAAGGGTATTTTGAGGAAGTAAGAATGTTTGTTTTCGACTTGAAGTAGAACTTCTCATGCCCTTCCACTTAAGTATTACTCATAAATGGTGTGTTTTCATCCCAGTATATCTTCTCAGTATTTAGTTTACACAGGAGTAAGTTCATAAAAAGTGATTTCTAGGGGCGCCTGGGTGGCTCAGTGTGTTAAAGCCTCTGCCTTTGGCTCAAGTCATGATCTCAGGGTCTTGGGATCGAGTCCCGCATTGGGCTCTCTGCTCAGGGGGGAGCCTGCTTCCTCCTCTCTCTGCCTGCCTCTCTGCCTACTTGTGATCTCTGTCAAATAAATAAAGTCTTTTTTTTTTTTTAAAGTGATTTCTACCTGAAATAAGGTAAATCTGCAGGTAATGGAATAGTATTTCTACTGTTGTTTTGAAGTATCTTTAGAAGGCAGGAAATTAACCAAATTATTATTCTAAGTCATTAAATGAGTTATTATGAATGACCCTTGTTATCGCAGATCCTTTATTTAAATAATTTTTTCTTTTCCCTCTAACAACATTTATGGATGGATGCTTTTTCCCTTTTTTTTTTTTTCTTTTTTTGGCGTAGTTAGCCTTTAAACAGATTTGCTTGGGATAAGTATAACTCTAAGTCTGTGATAAATAACATTTATTATCTACATAAGATCTGATAATTTTGGCCATTTTCACATAATTGAGAGTAAAATATTTTGTGTTTCAAGTGGTATGGTTTCTGAATTTATTGAAAAATATAGATTTGATTACTCCTGTAATATCAGTATAGTCTACATGGCTTTTTTTTTTTTTTGGTAGTTCTGCTTGTTAAAAACCATGATAGAAGAAAATGTACTAAATAGTTGCCTTTTTAATTTCTTTGATTTAAAATAACTAGTTACTTCCTATGGAGGAAACTGAATTTTCTTTTGTCATTTAGGGCAGTGATGGGCTGAAGGCTCCCACATGCATCCTCTCACACCACACGATCCCCTTTCCCACCCTGACCCTTTGCAGATGCCAAGTCCATTTGCTCATCAAACACATGTCTAGAGGCACCTGGGTGGCTCAGTGGGTTAAAGCCTCTGCCTTCGGCTCAGGTCATGATCTCAGGGTCCTGGGATCGAGCCCCGCATCGGGCTCTCTGCTCGGCAGGGAGCCTGCTTCCCCCTGTCTCTCTGCCTACTTGTGATCTCTCTCTCTGTGTCAAATAAATAAATAAATAATCTTAAAAAAAAAAAGTCTTGATTTTGATGTTCTGAATGAAGGAGAGACAACCCCTCTCCTCAAGAAGTTCACATTTAGTAGGGAAGACAGAAATTCAGTAGATGATACAGTATCAGTAGAGGATTAAAGGTGTTGAGAGGAAGTGAGGTTGGATCCGATATGAGCGGGAGTGATGCGAGCAGCAGTGTAGACCAATTGGTATGAAACAAACTGATTGGAGGAATTACAAATTTCCAGGTTGCTTGATTAAGTGGCAAAAGATAAGGCCTTCAGAGACTTTAAGGAGATTGGATATTATCCTCTCAAGTATCTTATAAAATTGGGTTTCTAACAGAGCTCTTAAATTTGGCCCTAAGAGCAAAAGATTTGAGTGTCTGCTTTTTACCTTGCTCTGTGGTTGAAAAGGAGGGGAAGAAGGAAAGAGGAAAGGAAAGGGAAGGAAGGTGGGGAAAAAATGTGGGGGAAAGGATACAAGACCATTGTTACTCTCAGGAAGCTCAGATTAGTGAAGAAAACAGCCATATGAGGTAAGAAGTAGGATACACAGAAGAATAATAGCTGACCATTTGCAATTGAGAAAAACTCTTCTTGAACTTTAATAGTAATTTTATTTAAATTTATCTCATAGGGGTGCCTAGCTGGCTTAGTTAGAGAAGTGTGCGACTCTTGATCTCAGGGTTATGAGTTCAAACCCCGTATTGGGTGTAGAGATTACTTAAATAAACTTTAAAAAAAAATTCTGGCATAACGTTTTGGATCTGTCCAGCAATTTAGGCCAGTTCCAACAGAGAAGGATCTGAGGCCCAGAGAAATTATGTGATTTGCCCGAAGTTCTAGAACCAGAACCTAAAAGGAATCTTAACAAAGATTCTATACTTTTTATTGTGTAATTCCATTCTGGAGTATTCCTGGTAACAGACTAAGGAAGTAACTATAGTTAGCAAACTGTTAGAAAGCTGTTATGTTGAACCCACACTTAATCTGATCAGGAAGCTAATAAACCAGTATGTTTATTGCTCCTTTGTTTTCAAAGCCTTAAAGTAGCTAACACGTTTTCTCTTTTGTAGGTTAAAAATTCCTGTTTACTTAGTTTCCCTACATATTATATACTCTTCACTGTTCTGGTTACCCTTCTTTATATAGTCTCATGGAATAGATCGATTGGTAGATGGTACGCAGAAATTATACCATTATTTTAGTTGCTTTCCCACCAGCATGGATAAACTAGAATTACTAGGCCTGCAATTTCAGAACCTGTACATTAACTACTAGAGATTAAGATTTCAGGGCGCCTGGGTGGCTCAGTGGCTTAAGCCTCTGCCTTCGGCTCAGGTCATGATCTCAGGGTCCTGGGATGGAGCCCCACATCAGGCTCTCTGCTCGGCAGGGAGCCTGCTTCCCCCTCTCTGTCTGCCTCTCTGCCTACTTGTGATTTCTCTCTCTCATATAAATAAATTTCTTTTAAAAAATTAAAAAAATTTCAAACTCCCTCTTCTGGATACTTTCCTTATCCCGGTTACATGTCCCATTTTTCTTGATCCTAAATAATGCCGAATACAGTCAAAATTCTGTTTTTCATAGTATGTATCACTTAAAATCACTATTTTGTTAAAATATAGTAGGCATTTAATTATCAGCCCCCCCAAGTAGTCTTTTTTAATAGAAAATATTTTATTCTTTTTAATTGTGGTAAAATCACATGAAATTTACCATCTTAACCATTTTTAAGTGTACAGGTCTATAATGTTGAATACATTCACACTGTTGTGCACCCAATCTCCAGAACTCTTTCTCTTGCAAAGTGAAACTATATATGTCATTGACTCACTATCCCCTTCTCCCTAGCATCCATCATTCTTTTTTTTTTTTTAAGATTTTATTTATTTATTTATTTATTTATTTATTTGACAGATAGAAATCACAAGTAGGCAGAGAAGGGGGTGGGGAAGCAGGCTCCCTGCTGAGCAGAGAGCCTGATGCGGGGCTCGATTCCAGGACCTTGGGATCTTGACCTGAGCTGAAGGCAGAGGCTTAACCCACCGAGCCACCCAGGTGCCCCCATTCTTTTTTTTTTTTTTTTTTTTTACTTTTATTTCTTTATTTTTGAGAGACAGAACATGAGCGGGGGAGGGGCAGAGGGAGAAGTGACTCCCACTGAACAAGGGACCCCAGTGCGGCACTCCATCCCAGCACCCTGGGATCATGACCTGAGCTCAAGGCAGATGCTTAACAGACTAAGCCACCCAGGCGCCCCTGACCACCGACCCACCCTTCCTCCCTCCCTCCCTTCCCTCCTTTCTCTTTTGTTGTCTTTTTTAACCCTTTTTTAAGATTTTATTTATTTATTTGACAGAGAGAGAAGCAGTATACAAGCAGGGGAAGCGGCAGGCAGAGGGAGAAGCGGGCTCTTCACTGAACAGGAAGCCCCATGAGGGGCTCGATCTCAGGACTCAGGCATCATGACCTGAGCCAAAGACAGCAGACACTTAACCAACTGAGCCACCCAGGCACCCCTCTTTGTTTCTTTTTTTAAAGATTTTATGTATTCAAGAGAGAGTGCATGCACAGGCGGGCGTGGGGGATATCTCAAACAGACTCTGCTGTGGGGCTCACTTTCCAGACCCTGAGATCATGATCTGAGCCGGAACCAAGAGTCAGACACTTAACCGAATGAGCCACCCAGGCACCCCAGGTTTTATTTTAAGTAGTCTCTACACCTAACGGGCGGTGGGGGGGGGAGCTCAAACTCAAAATCCCCAGATCAAGAGTGCCTGCTGTACCAACTGAGCCAGCCAGGCGCCCCCACCATTGTTTCTGTCTCTGAACTTGACTGCTTTAGATGTCTCATGTAAGTGGAATTAATGGTCATGTTTTAAAAATCAACTTTCCTAATACATCGGTATCATTTGTTTATAAAACCAACTGCTTTTAACAAAACATATGTAGAGTGCATTTTATAGTTTTGCACCTGAACTTACTGAGGTAGTACAATGAAAAGATAATTCCTTGCTGGTAGACCAAAGAAAAACAGAAGGCAAAAACCCTTAAGAGCCGCCTGTCTTTCTTCTCCTATGCCAAGTGTATGGCTGTACCCAATTGTATGTATGATTGATCTGAGCTTCCTGTCTTTGGATATAAATAGTGTCTTAATCTATAAAATCAGCAATATTCCTCTCTCAGGCTTAAGGGTAGTTGATGGTATGTTTCTTTTAATGATTTCAGTTCACTTACTCAGTATCTAACTGGTACAGTACCTCAAAGGCTCTTTTGGAAAAGCCAGGCTATTTGGATACTAACAAGGAAGCTTTTATGTTATCTCAGAGGAATTTTAAACTTTTAGAGTGTGAAGTAGGAAAATGGAAATTAAGATTCGTTCAAGTTGTTAGAGATGCCTTAACTAGTAGGAAGTACTTAAAATCATTGAGTCAAGTAGATACATAAATTTATGAGACTTTCATATTTTTCTTAATTACAGACCATTTTAATAAACAGCATCCTCTGAACGGATCAGTTATTTGTTTCTTCTATGTAATGCTGAATCTGCTGTCACCACAATTTGTAAATTATAATGTAACTTACATTTAAAAATCACTGCCTTAAAAAAACCACAGTAATAATTTTATCAGGTATACATGTGTATGTGTGTATAGCACTAAGAATAAATATGTAAAGCATTTACAGTTTTTGTTGGTACACATGGGATATTTCTGTGTCACTTATGAATATATGTGGTTGTTTGGCTCATTTTGCTGTTTAAGTGTGTTTTGGGAGGTGGGAGGTTTTGAGGGAGAGAATAGTATTTGAGCTATCATTGAAATGAGCAGTAGGAGAACTGTAGTTTGAAATACTTTTGGTTTCAACTTTTCTGTAACAACATGTGAAGGTTTTTTTGGCTGAGGTGGGGGCTTGGTGAAAAATAATTTTCACAGAGCTAGTTCTAATTTGTTTATGAAATAGGAATGTGTGTTCTAATATCATAGAAAAGTCCTACATTTTTATGATCTTAATTAGAGTCTCTTCTTTCTACAGAAATAGGAAGGTCGTTGATTATTCACAGTTTCAGGAATCTGATGATGCTGGTAAGTTTCATGATTTTAATAAATTGTAAATTATGTCAGGATCTGTCACCCAAAACAAAAGTTGAACTTGCATGAATTTTAGCTTTCCTTAGTAAGTCATTGATAATAAATACTTAAATAATTTTTTTATTATCTGGTTTTGGATTCCACAGTTTAAATATGTAGTAATTCTGATGCAGTATTTATTAGTTGATAATGTCCCCATCTATAATCACAGCAAAACTTTTACCTTCTATTAGTTTAAGTTTTTTGCATAATAAAGTAGCTAAGATGAAAGTATTTTCTAAAACATCTTGGATTATGAACTAATTTATCATGGAATGAATAGTATGTGTTTCTTTTTTTTAAAGATTTTATTTATTTATTTGTCAGAAAGAGAGAGCACAAGCTGGGGGAGTGGCTGGTAGAGGGAGAAGCACGCTCCCCACTAAGCAGCGAGTCCGAAGTGGGACTTGATCCCAGGACTCTGGGATCATGACCTGAGCCAAAGGCAGATGCTTAATCAGCAGAGCCACCCAGGCATCCCTGAGTAGTAGGTCTTAAAACTTAGCCATAAAAGTTTACTTTAGGGGCGCCTGGGTGGCTCAGTGGGTTAAGCCGCTGCCTTCGGCTCAGGTCATGATCTCAGGGTCCTGGGATCGAGTCCCGCATCGGGCTCTCTGCTCGGCAGGGAGCCTGCTTCCCTCTCTCTCTCTCTCTCTCTCTCTCTGCCTGCCTCTCTGTCTACTTGTGATCTCTCTCTGTCAAATAAATAAATAAAATCTTTAAAAAAAAAAAAAAAAGTTTACTTTAGAATATGTCCTTACTATCGTTATTTTCCAGATGCATTTGCTATTTTTTTTTTTTTTAATCCAATTTTACTTGTAAAAGTAATATGTGCACTTTGGGAAAACTTAGAAAATGCAGAAATGTAAAAAAGAGTAATAACATATAATCCAACCTCCCAGAAGAAATACTAACCCTTATTAAATGCTGCTAAAATACTTGCAGTTACTCATTTAATCCTTAGTAGAGCAGTCCTGTTAGAATGGGGAATACTGTTATTGCTTACAGATAAGGAAATTGAGGCAGAGATATTATGCAAGGTCCCTTGGTTAGCAAATGGCCATTTTAGCCTTTTTGTTTAAAAAGCCTGTGTCTTTTCTCCCTTTTAAAAATGTAGTTGAAGTCTTGCTATAGAATTTTGGGTTCTGGGGGCGCCTGGTTGGCTCAGTGGGTTAAGCCTCTTCCTTCAGCTCAGGTCATGATCTCGGTCCTGGGATCGAGCCCCACATCAGGGTCTCTGCTCAGCGGGGAGCCTGCTTTCCCTGCTCTCTCTGCCTGCCTCTCTACCTACTAGTGATGTCTGTCAGTCAAATAAATAAATAAAATCTTAAAAAAAAAAAAAAGAATTTTGGGTTCTGTCCTCCTCCTATCCCACTCCTGCTTATATTTCTCCTGTTATTAAAAGTTATTTGAGGGACACCTGGGTGGCTCAGTTGGTTGGACAGTTGCCTTCGGCTCAGGTCATGATCCTGGAGTCCCAGGATCGAGTCCCGCATCGGGCTCCCAGCTCCATGGGGAGTCTGCTTCTCTCTCTGACCTTCTCTTCACTCATGCTCTCTCTCACTGTCTCTCTCAAATAAATAAAAATAAAATCTTTAAAAAAAAAAAAAGTTACTTGAGAAACTCCTGTTAATGGTTGTATGATAGGCCATTGTGGAATTTATAATGTGTCCAACCATTTAATAATTGCTGAAGTACCACACTACTTCCAGATCTCTCCACTATTATAGATAGGAGTGTAAATAAAATAGAAATTATAATAGGAGTGTAATAAAATAGAAATCATCAATTTTGGGGACACCTGAGTGGCTCACTACGTTGAGCATCCGACTCTAGATTTTGGCTCAGGTCACAATCTTGCGGTCGTGGGATTGAGCCCAGAGTTGGCCTCTGTGCTGGGCGTGGGGTCTGCTTCAAGATTCTCACGCATATGCATACACTCTCTCCCTAAAATAAGTCTTTTAAAAAAAGAAATGATCAGTTTTTAAGATTGGGTAATTTTCTTTAGTTCTATAGAACTTTGGAAATTGAAGGTATTTTTCTCAAATGTCAGAGTATGCTGCATTTAATACTTTAAAAGTAATTTACTTGATAACAGGAATTGTGTTAGGATTGTGGAATTGTGGGTTCTCTACATTCTAAAATGCTTATATTCCTTTATTACTCTTAACAGTTCAAGTAAATAAGAGGATGTTGAAACATGGCAGTATCTTTAATAAATTAAAAGGGCAGGATATGAAATGGAAGAGATATTTGGCTATGAATGTATTAAAGTAAACACATGAGGACTAAAAGGGACTGGGGTAGAAAACAATTTATTTTTTAAAAATGAAAGAAAATTATTTGGGAAATCCTGCCCCCTCACCATTTAAGCAGCTTTTGAGAGATATTTATCTCCAAAAATAAGCAGTGGTAATTTCTATGTAAAAATCGTAATACAATTCATTGAATTTGAAAAATGCTCTGTTTAGATGAAGATTATGGAAGAGATTCAGGCCCTCCAGCTAAGAAAATTCGGTCATCTCCCCGAGAAGCTAAAAATAAGAGGCGATCTGGAAAGAATTCACAGGAGGATAGGTAAGAGGCATTATTAATCTCTTCCTGTTTACGCTGCCCCTCGGGAGGCGAGGGTGGTCTCTGATCTCTAAATTGGGGGAATCTCTGTTAACTTCGGTTAAGTGCTTACTGTCCCCTTCATGTTGTTCTGCATATTTCTTCCTATCTCAGTCAATGCTTCTTGAGTCTAGCGGCTACCCTCTTTAATAAGGTCATGAGGTTTGCTTAGACTCAACCTGGAATCCAAGGTTGTCTCCGGGAATGCCTTTGTCACTACCTCCAACCTCTGAACATAAGCAGAGAGATTGTTTAAGTATGTAATTTGTTACCTAACGTTAGTATTGACGTTTTCACTGGAGCGATAACAGAATGAGTGATCTCTCCCATTCAGTCACCCAGCACTGGCAGAATCATAACTAACGCTTCTAGAATCTTAAGCTGTGTAGCTTGCTGAGTTTCACTGCGTATAATCAATTCTCCTTTGTTCGGAAACCTTAATCATTCGTGGGTTTGTTTTCGTTTTGTTTTTTTCCCTTTCCTTTAGTTTTATAAACAGGCTCACAGGTGTTGTGATTTTAACTGTAATTGCTTCATGAGACGAGGATATTGTGATTTTTGTCTCTGCTGTCACAGATCTACACACTCTCGATCTCAGTGCAGCCTAACTTGAAGACCGTAGTGATGGTGATGGTGATGATCGCTACCGTGTATGATTCTCTGCCAGTCTCTTCTATGTGCTAACCTGTATTTATTATCATTTAATTCTCATAACACCTTTATTAGGATAATAGCTTAGAGGAAGGTTTAGTGATTTATCCAGGGTTACCCTGCAAATGGACCAACAGGTTTGGGAACCATGTCTGTTGGACTCCAAAGTCGTTTGAACCACTAGGCGATACTACTTCCAAATAATACTGTTAAGTAGGAGAGTTCAAAGAAATGAAATCTTACCAGTTCTTCCAAGATACTTACCTTCAAGTACTAAAATCTTACAAAGCCCCACACAGAAGTCTTTCCATTTTTGAATTCGCAGGATGCTAAATTTGTAGAAATAACAGTATTTACCACCAATATTTTCTTTCCTGGAAAATTTCAGAAACGTGGTTTTGAGGGAAAATAAGACAAAATTGTGCTGTGGGGAGACAAGTCTTCCATGGTTTGTAGTGTATCTCTCTAATCCAGTTTTATATAGCAGCCCAACTTCGATTCTCTTTCATTATATTCATTTTTTATATTTTCTCTTAGGAATGAATTTCTCTGTCCCCTACTACCTGTTACAATGTCTCAACAATATAATGAATATCTAGCCTAAACTTTTCCTTGTTCTAATCATTTGGTTTTATTTTTCTTTCCTAAATGTCAAGAGTCTTTGAAATACAGTTTTTATTGCCATTTGTGTTAACTGCCTTGTATAGTTTATTCCATCAGACCGTTGTTGTGTTGAGTTTTTTTATTGGTCTCTACTTAAAAGTTCAGCTTTTACTTGACTTTATTGTAATGGGACTCAAGGAGTAATGGTCTCTATAAACCCAATAATAAGAGAACTAGAGAACGTAATAGTTCTTCGGCATTGTGACTTGTGAATTGATTATTTTTGCATGAAAACATCTGGAACAGCCCCAGGTTTCAGAATTACAGTGCGCCTTAGATTGTTTAGTAAAGTATATTTGGTTTTTCTCTTTGTTCAGGAATCTTGGGTTTGGTCGTTTGTCATTTGAGTGTGGTCTAGATTCCAGGAAATACCAAAAGAGATTTACAAGTCTTGCTGTTTGAAAAAGCTGTGAAGGCAGTTTTTACGTATGAGTGTTTCTGTTTTTGTTTGTTGGAATTTCTCATTGAATCATAAAATTCTAGCACTGAAGAGTACCAAGTGATTTGCTTGAGATCATACAAGTAATTAATGACAAAGAACGCTTGAACCCAGATTCTTGAATTAAGATTTGTGAGAACATAAAGTGCCTTTAAAAAACTGTTCTGTAGGGGCGCCTGGGTGGCTCAGTGGGTTAAGCCGCTGCCTTCGGCTCGGGTCCTGATCTCAGGGTCCTGGGATCGAGTCCCACATCGGGCTCTCTGCTCAGCGGGGAGCCTGCTTCCCTCTCTCTCTCTCTCTCTGCCTGCCTCTCTGTCTGCTTGTGATCTCTCTCTGTCAAATAAATAAATAAAATCT